>NC_081429.1:53553583-53596713 GCF_949786415.1 Peromyscus eremicus | reverse complement strand
CCAAACCAATTTATGTGCCAAACTCTACCAGGACACTGGTTAACAGTTCTCGAAAGCAACTGACTTTAGATTCAGAAGAAGACAGTGAACTCAGCTACATCAGAGAGAAAGGTTTCTTTCAATGTGCTTGCAAAACAAAGCAACAAAGCATGCTGCCCAGACTTGTCAAAGTGGAAACTGGAGATAGCACAAGTCTTAAAATCTCTCATGATTTCTCCCAGGGCTTCCATTGAAGTTAAAGGTATTCCTCGGGTCAGGAGGCTATTTCTTCAGTTTCCACTCATCAAATACTACCTGAAGAGTTTTGGATCAAAATTTACTTAAATTTTTCTTTAGAAAACAAACTGATAGGCTAGGGACTCAGAGGGTAAAGGCGTTTGATGCCGAGCCTAGTGACCCAAGTGGGATCCCCAGGACCCACATAGTGGAAGGCAAGAGCTGATTTCTGCAAGTGGTCCTCAGAGCGCCACTGCGCTATGCCATGTGTGTGCACATGCACACATACACAGCTAAATAAAAGTTAAAAAAAATACAATGAAAAAACTGACGGAGATATTTAATATCTGAGTGATCTGGGATCACAACCTTAAAGCATGTGCTGTCAGGGAGAACCTCTGCCGTTGGCATTGGATCTCCCCGTCATTTTCGTCTGGTGTAAGCACACACACAAACGGTACCTGCTGTGATGACAGGTTTCTCTGTCCTCAGGACAGGGTACCAGTCCCCCGCTCATCGGAGGCAGTGTGGCCCCTGACCCTGGCAGCTGCTGCCAGCAGAAAGCCCTGCCGGGGCTGGGGAGACACTGACCTGCACAGGCTCGGGCGGGAGCTGTACCACATGCTGCATGCGCTCGCTATGGTGATGTCGCGATTCTTCCTCATAGATCACATCCCTCTCGTGTTGGGGAAGATTCAGGAAGCGGCGAATCGTGCAGAGATTCTCCCAAAGGGTGCGGTTTTCTGGGCTGGGGTTTTCCTTCCAGCGAAGCAGTTCACAGAGCCAGCCCTGGAGAGAAGGAGGTCACGTGAGTTAGGACTGCTGGGTGCAGAGCAGCTGTGAGGGCCTGGACTTTATCCCCCAAACCATGTTTTTATGGCAGAATTAATCCCATCAACTGTAGTAGCGACTGAAATGGTCCAACTCTTAAATCCAACCAGTGGTCACGTGGATAGTTATGCCAATGTTTAAGAGTCTTCACACTTTTTGTTTTTATTTTTTATCTTTTTGAGACAAGCCCAGGCTGGCCTGAAATTCACTGTGTAGCCAAGGATGACCTTTGCCTACAACTCCCAAGTACTGGGATCACAGGCTTGTGCCACAATTCCTGTTTATGGGATGGAGGGCCAGAGTGATATAAAACTCAGGACTTCCTACATGCTAGAAAAGCACTCTACTAACCGGGCTATATCCCCAGGCCTAAGAATCTTTATTCTGATTTAAAAAAAATATAACACCTTCCTATAGAATACATTCAATAAGTTTCTATCTTTTTTTTTTTTTTTTTCATTTACAGGGTTTTTCTGCATAGCCCTGGCTGTCCTGGAACTTGCTGTGTACCAGGCTGGCCTTGAACTCAGATTTTCCTGCCTTTGCTTCCCAAGTGTTAGGATTAAAGGCGTATGCCATCAGCACCTAGCTCTCAATGAGTTCTTTTATTTTCTGATTATTTTTTAATTTTATGTGTATTGGTGTTTTGCCTGCATGTATGTCTGTGTGAGGATGTCAGATCCCCTGGAACTGGAGCTACAGACAGTTGTGAGCTGCCATGTGGGTGCTGGGGATTGAAGCCGGGTCCCCTTAAGAGCAGCTGGTGCATAACCACTGAGCCATCCCTCCAGTGCCATCCATGAGTTCCTTAACAAACACTAAAACAGAATCTTCTAGATGCACAAATAAGATGACAGTTACCCACTCTCTAAAGAAGGAATATTTATTTTTCAGCCATAATTTTTTAGAAATTTACCCAACTGGTTTGTATTTCATTCTACAGAGAGGAAAGACAATTACGCACATATTATAAGATGGCAAATTAAAAAAAAAAACAAAAAAGGGAAAAATAATGTCTTCGTGTCAATATCACTGAGTCCTCTAGGAAGGGAATGGCCTTCTGATCATTAGTAACCCTGCAAACAGAAACAACAGCCTTGGCTAGACTAAAAGCAAAGGTACATTGGCTTCATCTATGAGTGCCGCCTTAGGCTCCAAGTCCCCTAGCCATCACTTCCCTCCACACCACACCTGCAGGAAGGTACTCAGTGGATCAGACTGCACCTGCAAATGTCTTGTCCCAACTCTGCCATCCGGATGTTCTCTCTCCTGCAACTGCAGGAGAAAGAAAACGCAATGCAAATGATGGCTTATATGAAAATAATAGAGGCTGTCAACATCGCTCACTGACTCATGTCAAAATATTTTACCCAGTAGCTTTCTAACCCATCATTTCCAAGCTACGTCGCTAATTTTAAAAAACAAGAACTGTCCCACATTACATCTCTTGCAAAAGGGTAGACTCTTTTTTTTTTTCTTTCTTAAAAGGTGCATAAACACTACTGACTTGGTGAGAAACAAATCCCAAACCTCAACATATTCTCTAGCATCGCTTGCAAGCCAACGAAAGCTCCTGACACGCATCATGAAAAGCCCCTATAATATCATAAGCTGTTGTTTGTCTAGCTCTCCACTGTGTCTTCTGCCTTTACCCAAAAAAAGGCAAGATTTGATTATCTCCGCTGCATCAGCCAAGACAGCAACACCAGCTGTTCGCATTGTGCAGTCTCCTCCTCACGGCCTCCATGTTAATAACCTGATCATTCCATTTTCCTCTTGAACTGCCGGCTGCAGCACCGAGAAGAGACAAAAACCCAGGCCCGTGTGCAGCAGCTGTAGGCACTGAACTGTGAAGCCACCGGGGATTTATAAACTAATCTGTAACACAACACTGCCTTGTTTTTACAAGTGAGAGGCCACATTTGCGCAGACCTGATCTTTCTTGCAATAAACTGGGAGCTTGGGAGACTTAGAGGGTTAGGAAGAATGAAAACAACATATCTTAGCGTTTGCTCGGAAATGTTTTCCCAAGCATTTTTATAGTCCTGCCCCCCAACTCAAGAGACAGGTAATGGTTAATTTTCAAGTGCCATGCACATGCAAAATGAAGATAAATTTATCACTACCAGAAAATAAATTATATTTTAATAAAAATCTCCTGGTCCCAAAGTGTTTTCTCAGGGGTTCCTTTATACAAAGGAAAGAATTCTTGAGATGGAAAATAAACCATCTGTGGAAAAATTAAGCTCCCATTTCTGTGTCTTTTCACAGATCTGAATAAGTCTCTAGTGAACTCTTTCAAATGTTTCAAACAGGTATGTTTAACATCTCCCAGGGGAGGCCATAGCATGGAGACCAATCACTGGATAGAAAATAAAAACAAAAACCTACATCTGCTAAAAGATGAAGTTCTGAGATAGCCAGATCTTGAGGAAGACAGCACCTGCTGTTCTGCTTGAGGGATGAATTGCATTGTGGGAAGCCGCAGCTTGAAAGGAGACAGGTGACAGCTGAGTGGTGTCTCCACTTATGACACTTGGAATGTCTCGCACAACATTCATCGCCATATTTGATTTATATGCGCTGTTATAATCTGCACTCATTACAATCACTTAGAACAACACTATAGGCTCGTTATGGACCGTGTGCTGGCTGCCATCGGTCTTTAAGAAGTGTGGTGCTCAATTTGCCCAGTGACATGCAAGGGCTTGACCTTGAAGCTATTAGGGAAGTGGATTAGACACAAATGTGATCATGTGTGCAGACATAAGCAAACCAAATTAATTTCTGGCATAGGAAAGTCGCCAACGAGGCCCTGTCCCTAGGACAGCAGAGAACTCCCTCAAATCCCCAATGGGCTGAGCTGATGGCATGTTTAAGGGAACCCAGTTTTGAAGATGAAGCAAGCACATTCATGGTATTTAGAGGGTTATTAATCTAGTTTCCCTACAAAGTGTTTGCTTGGCTGATCAGATTAAGGGATGGAGCCTTCAACAGTGCACCCCCACCACAGCAGGCCCCAAGAAATCTGTGATACTTCACAGCCTTGGCCATATTGCACCATGTGTACCCAGCTGCTTCAATAATTAGCTTATGAATGTATCAGCTGGTTCTGTGATTTTTATAAATAATAACTAACCCGCGGAGCAGAAAGCTTGTTGAGATCCTCGCACCAGCACAAAGTGGTGAGGTGCTCCTAACTCAAATCTGCTCTACAAAACGCTGATATTCCCTTTAGCAGGACTCCTGCGATGCCATTTGTATAAATATTTATTTCTTATCTGAAATGGCAATGCATTGGGGGGCCAGTTTTCTTCTTGTCGGTCATGATTTGCTAGCTCCTCACTTTGACTCACTTGCGCACTCTGGACATTTCACACCACCCCTCCTCCTCACCTCCCATCCCACCCATCATCTTTTTATTCACATCATCCCTCCACCAGGCTATTTGGACACTGATCTCTGTCTTCTCAATAGGGCCTCCTATTTGCTTGTCTGGTGGCTAACGATTCTGTAAAGAAGTGCCATGCTGCTGCATGAACACATACCTGTGTGACTGAGTGAACCCATCACAGAAGAAATAAAGGGTCCCTACGTTAGGGCTTTTTTTTTTCCATTTATATAATTTTTGCATGCCATCCAAGAAAGTTTTGCAGTATCGGGCAAAAAAAAAAAGTGTAAATGTCAAATAAAACAGTGACAGATGACTGTATTCTCTATTGAATAGCACTGTTTCTGTGGTGCATGTTCAATGGGAACTCATGAATTATTAATAAACAAATCTCCTTTTTCTGTTAAAAATCTGAAGTAGGTTTTTTGTTGTTGCTCCCTGTGTGTTCTGTGGAGCATTCCTGAAGTCTTTTCATTTTGGAAACACTAACACGGTTCCTGTGACCTCCAGCCCCAGCAGCTCTGGCCCATGTCCTTCTCTGTGGCTTCTCTCTTAGTCTGATTTGAAGTTCTGACTGGAGATTGGCTGAATATTCATACAGTCCAGTTAGCTTTTACAGTCGACTAAGCTGGGATTCTGTGCATTTCAAGTGTTGAGCACTGCTCAGCATGGTAGATGGCATTCATATGTGCAGTTCTGAGATCTGACTTCCAAGTTCTTGCCCTCTCAGGAAATAACTGGGTGGTCTTTGAGTAAGTGGCTGCTCTGTTGGAGTTTCTGGCTATTAAAGGGGAGCCTTACAAAAATGATGGTGTCCCCTGGTTCTACGCTCTATGACCTGTTACCTCACTCCTGTCATGAAGAACAGATAGTAATTAGCCATTGGGGTTTAAAAACACAAGGCAGAAATGACCTTGATCAATTGGCTAATAATCATGTAAGGAAGTGCCAATCAGTCAAGACTGGCATCACTAGTGACACCATGAACAGTTTTATGATGTACCACAAAGGAAAGACTGTCATATGGAAGGTAGTTTTGCCCCAAAGTCACAGCCTCAGCCAAATCATGAAAAAGTAGCCACAAATCTAAACCAAGAGAAGCTCGATGCAATGACCAGTTGGCACTCTTCAGCAGTGGCACAGCCGTAAAAGAAAAGGGAAGAAGAGCTAGGCAGAGTTGCAGGCTAACGGCTAACAATAAAACCCATCAACTAGATCTGGGCATTCAAGAAAAAGACAGGAGAGGAAGAACTAAGGCAAGGGAATCGAGTTTTTAATATGGCAATTGCTAATTTCCTGGCTTTGTCAATTGCACGATCATCAATCATTTCCCTGTGGTAGTGTACAGTGTCAACATTAAGGGAGACAAGTTGGGGCAGGGGTGGCGTACAACACAAACAATTAATTTTGTGCCTTTTTTAAAAACATTGCTGTGTATAAAATGAGTTCAAAAGAAGAAGTTTAAAAAACTGCAGAGACCACTAGAACTTACAATGAAAATACACATGGAGTCCATGTATATGACTCCAGAGAATTCACCTTTACAGTTGGAACCCAGCGAAGGGGCATCAGTTCAAAGATTGCTTCCTTTCAGGTACTGGTTAATGAGTTCTAGAACACTCAGAGTATAAGCAAATAGTATTTATTAACACTATGTTTCGGCCATCTCTTCGGTCTCTCAAACAAATTTTTCTCAGTAGAAAAACCAAGTCTGACCATTCTTCCTAACTCCACAGGCGAGGCGACACTCATGCCCATCAAGACATCGTCTGTTTACAATCCACATGTTCCTGAGAGTTGAATGCCAATCTAAATTTACAAAGCAAATCATGTTGTAAACATATCAGGATTCTGTACTACTTGAAGAAGAAATGTCCCTCCAATTACTTTTGGAAGATGAACAGTTCATAGTCTATCTTTAAAAAACAGAGTTTATTGATGGAAGGAAGCAACCAGTAGCTCACAGTTCAAGATGACTGGATGGGGCAACAATAAGAACCACAAGTTGCTCCTGTTTGCTCATCTCTCAACAGTTCCCCTGGTGACCCAATTCTTCAGCCACAGCCAATTACTCAGTCCCCAGGGACATTTGGTACATCCGAATTCCTGCCTCCATGCTTTGCCATACTACCCTCTTAGATGTAATGGCTCCTGTCCAGATCTCTGATCCTAGAGATACTGTCCTTCAAGGCTCTTACCACATCGCTTCACCTAATCTCCTGTGTGAACTTCCTGTTCATTTCTACCTGAACCTCAAACACTCTGTGCACACTCACGCACGATGTGATGATTGCTTCTGTTAGGGGTGGGTGTGTCTGGTGTACCTGAATCAGAATGGCTGGCCTCTTCTTGACAAAGAACAAGGTCAGGCTTCTTGATTTAGTCTCTTCCTTGCGCTAATTAGATTGAACTGGCACTACTAGGTTATGGTAGTAGTAGCACATGGGGACTTTATCACCTCTAAGTTAGTTCCTGCGGAAGGGCACCAATTTCTAAATTTGGCCATGATAAGGTCTATTTGCCTATCTCTAATATGAGAACATCTCATCTTGATTCTATAGGCTCTGGGAGTTACTGAAGGCATTTGAACTGATAAGACAGAACACTAACTCTCCTTTGTCCACCTGTCACAGATTTTTTTCTATTTAGCAAATGGTCATTTGGGGGTGAGGTGGAGTATGACAAAGTCAAGAACACCATTTAGCTTAGATACCATTTTTATTCCCAGTGAGACCGTGATGATGGATACTAAACAAAACACACATGGCCCGACAGTGAGGCACATCCGGCCTCATTTGGGAGTTCTCACTCTAAAAAGAATGGCATACATCACCAGCACCGAAGCACCCATGTAACAAGCTGCTCTTGTGTTCGAGTGCTTTCTCTGTGTGTTCACTGGTGTGAACTTGCTGGCGCTGCCCACGTGGGGGTTCTGAGAGTTTTCCTAGGTCAAGACTAAATGGAAAACGGCAACATCTATTTCGGTTTTTAATTTCCACAGGCTGAGAATGTGTAAAGGACCACAGAGGTCATTTATAGAACATTAATAAAGCCTAGCTTGAGTGGAGCTCATCAGACACCAATTTGAATTTAGCCTCTAAACCTTGGGTCTAAGGGACATGGGAGATGGAGGGGCCCAGCAGGGCAGAAGCACTGTGCCCTGTCCATGGTACTGAAATTCCTGTGCTGTGTACGAAGTTGCAAATTTTCTCTCTATCAAGACACCTGGTTAGGACTCTCATTTCTACCATCCCTCACACCCTCTTCTTTACAACAGCGAAAATACTCCAGCACTGAGGAGGCAGAGGGAGACAGTGGCAATCCTTAGGCCAGTCTCGACTTTTGCCTCAAAAAACAAAAACAAAATATTTTGGGCTTATGACATATTTCCCAGTTTTCTAAATTACATTTTACTTTGTGTGTGTGTGTGTGTGTGTGTGTGTGTGTGTGTGTGTGTGTGTGTGTGTGTGTGTGTGGTGGGTACACGTGTAAAGGTCAGAGGTTGATAACTCATGGGACTTGATTTTCCCCCTCTACTATGTGGGTCCTGGGGATCAAACATAGATAGGTTCTTAGTGTCCCTACCTCCTGAACCACCTCAACCTCCAAGTTTTCAAGTTTCTGTGTTATCTCAGAATAAATGCAAACCAGTACTAAACGCAAGCTCATGGCTTGCTCTGGTCTCCAGCAAAAGAAACCAATGTTGCCCCTGGTGAAGGAGGCTGGGTGATCCCAGAAGGCAGGGCCTTGTCATGGTGACAAGCCCTCTTTCCCACCTGACTGCAGGGAGCTGGTGAGTGAACTCCAGTTACTAAACAGGAAGTCACACCACCCTTCTGCCCCTCTAGGAACTCCAATGAATGGGGAAATCAGCAAATGAACAGCTCCTTGGAATGACTCAAGCTTCTTGCTGCAGAAATGTAACAGGCCATTTCCTCACCCACATCTTCAATACAGAAAATGTCAGCATATGTAACCAAAAGGAAATGTTTTCTGAGTGTCTTAAAAGAAAATTCATATTATTAACCACAGACAGTTCGCTTTCTAAATGGAAGCACAGAAAGTCCCCAAACAAACTTTTGTAACTGTGAAAGGATTTCTCTTCAGCTGGTTGAGACTCTTCTGAAGTGTGAAATGAGCCAGATAATATTCTGCTCTTGTTTCTTCGTCACTGAATTCTCTTTCATGAATCCAATAAGTGTCTATTAAAATAAATAACCCCCCTAATGATTCAAGATAACCTAATCAGGAAAGCTGAAATAGATAAGAGGCTAAATACAGGGGAGACCCGTCAAGGGCTTCAGTGACTCTCTGGTGAGGATGTCATCTAACCCGAAAAAAAAGAAATGTACTGAGCGTTGGTTACAGTTCAAGGTTAATTATGTTTTACCTTCCATTAGGTAAGTGCAAACGATCTGCTGCTTTTTCTAGCTTCCAAAATTGTACACTAAGTCCTAAGCTGAATTTTCACGGGGACCAATTTTCCGCTTTCTCGGGCTGCCCAAAGCATATCTCTCACATTTCTGTGGATGTGTTTACAAAGATTGAGTCTGTAATTGAGAGTAATGAAAATTTTGTTTCAGAACAATTCTTTAACCTCCACTGTGCAGGGCTCAAATCAAGGGGGGATTACACAAAAATGTGTTGCCTTTATTGCCACAAATACATGGGACTATGCTCAATTACACAAGTCTATGGAGATTTACTTAGCTATTTTGTGTAAATGCATATATACACACACATACACACTCATGCATATATGGTACACATACCTGAAAAGGCCATTCATATGTGTGTAAAAGAATAAATGTGAAATCTTATAGTCTTCATTCATATTAGAAATATATTAGCAACAAAGTGTGCCATATTACAATATCACACAGGAAATAACCATGAGACTTCCGCACCCCAACTTCAGGTCCAAACTGTAGCAGACCTGTTATATTTCACTTAATGGTAGGCAAACTTCCTCCAGAACTTAGGAAAGTGGAGGCATGTGTCGAGGACCGGAAAGTGACACTTAAAGATAAAAACCAGGGGTAGAACTTATGCTAGATCAGGGTAGGGACTACGTGGAGGGAAGCTAACAAATCGTGCAGGACTATGGCTGCCAGAGGATGCTACCTCCTTGCCCGGACCCTATGAAAATAACACAATAAAACAGTTTCCTTAGCAACATGGCTGGAAGCACTCATAGGCACCTACCCATGGCATAACTCATGTCTCTTCCCAAGTGGGCTGCTAGGTTTCAGAGAGGGGCCTGTAAACTGGAAGCCAGTTTTTCCTCAAAGCCATCCGTTTCCAAAAGAACCATACCATAAACAGGCAAAATATGCCAACTCAAAACACAGTAAAAAAGGAGCTTAACCCCAGCACACACTTTGAAGATATTCCGATTTTAAGAAACTCATGAGTACTGTGATCAATTTTCATTAGTTATCTAGTTAACAACTTCAGTAAACAACAACAACAACAAATAAACAAACCCAGTTTTATAACATAAAACAGAGAGAAAAAAAAGAAGGCAATTCTTCATTATGAGGTTGCTATCACAACACAGCCACTGGGAATGTTTGCTGATGCTCCTGAGCATGTTTGCATGCCTTCAGGTTATGCCAAGAGAAAGAACAGTGGCGACTGGAGGGCCAGCGTGATGTGCAAGCAACTGCATGCTTGCTGCTCACCTACTGCGGTTTCAGGGAACCCCTTCCATGAGCCTAACAGGGAGTGGTGACTTCCATACATATCACTCGTGAGGTCTTCACTGCTGAACTGAGCGGCTAAATGGCTGCAGATGTACCCCACCTGACAAGAGCAGAGCCTACTCCAGGATGGGCTGTCTCAAAGACCCCAGCGTACAGGCAAAGCACCGTCATCATTTTAACCTGCTTCTGCTGAGTGTAAGCAGCAAAACAGAACCAGGAGCCCTGCGAATGATGAGCCAACTCATCTCAGACATGGCACCTTCCTGGAACTCACCATAGCACAGAAATCAGCACAGCCATACATTTATTTCCAACACCCTCCCAAGGATGGTATCCCCATAATGGGACCATAATATATGAGATCATTTCCTTTGAGTGCATACAAAATGGCAACAGTTTGATCACACGCAACATAAGCAATAAAGGCTAAGAAACCACAGTAGTGAAACTAAAGAAAACATTTCATATTTTATAAATTTACTTTCCCACTTGAAAATCTTGCCTTTATTAGATGAATTATAACATAGTTTTTAAATGTCTACATTACTCGAAGCAATAATAAATTCCATCAATAAACACAATCCCTGTCAAAACTCCAGTGGTTGGTTCTATGTAGCTCAGTGGTAGATGACCTCCTTGGCATGCATGAGGCCTCATTGCAATCTCTGGCACCGGGAAACAAGTGAACATACAAAAAAAATTCCAATTACATTCTCTACAGAAATAGAGAAACAAATTCTATAATTTGTAAGGAACTACAAAGTCCCCAAAGCCAAGAGTCAGAGGCATCATACTTCCTGAATTAAACTTATATCACAGAAGCTAAAGCTATATCTCAGTTATAAAGGGTTTGTCTGTCACACACAGGGCCCTGAGGTTGATCTCCAGCACCTCCAATAAATGAATAAACTCTTGTTATAAAGCTACACTAGTCAGAACTGTAGAGTGTTGGTGTGAACACAAACACATAGGCTGATGGATTGGAATACAGGGCTGAGAAATAAATCCAAACACACACAGCTGATTTTCAACTAGGGCACCAGAAAGACACAACGGGGATCTAACCACTGGAAGCCTAGTGGGATGAGAACCAAGAGTTCAAGACCAGCTCTGTGCTGGACCCTCTTAATCAACCAACCAATCAGTCATCAAAAAACATTTGGAGAAAGCTTGATTTCCATATCTAGAAGAATAAACTTGGACTCTCATGCCATACATAAAAATCAACTCAAATTGGTGGTGGTGGTGGTGGTGGTGGTGGTGAAACCCAAATTTAAGACAAGAAATGGGCAAATCAAACTACAGTTTGTTGTTAGTTGGAAACTCAGAACATGCATTTTTAATGGAAATGTAGGAATAAGGCATAAAGGTCTATATAGAGACTCTACTTAATCCTAGTGCATGTGAAGCACAGAACATACTGCAATCTGCTCACATGCAGCAGGCACACACTGCAACCCACTCACATGCAACACGAACACACTGCAACCTGCAACACATGCAGCATGGACACACTGCAACCCGCTCACATGCAGACTACAGGTTTTGTGGGAATATGATGATAGAGCTTTCACAGAATCCAGAACCTCCTGGCCCCTCTCTAGATGCAGAAGGGCTCTGCCTTCTCCTCTGCTCTTGCAATGACAAAGAAGACGCTCCCACCCTCCCTCTGGTCACAGCTGCAGAAGCTCCCAGGCCTGCTGTGTCCAGAAGGCATTCCAGGATCCCTGGACATCTGCAAACCTGGGTGGAGGGGACATCCTACCAGTGCCGTCTTATCAGCATCCTCTGGGTCCCTGTTGTTCCCAGATCGCCTCCTTTGCTTTATCCCAACAGCCTCTGAGACTGGCCTCATCCCGCCACTGTCATCTGAACACTGCCGCCTCTCAGCTTCTCTGACACGAAAAGGAAGGGCATCTTCCCAGAGGTTTTGTTCATTGGTTTATTTAATTGGGGGAAGGAGAAATGGAAATTAAAATAAGCCCTGTCCCATTCCTGCAGCCTACTAGGAAATTTAGGTTTGGGTGTGTACACATAAAGATCCACACCTCTCTCAGAAAGACACCAACCTCAAATGAGTCTCAGCACTCCACCAACTAACACACACTAAGCTGTGGAAGACGGGAAGAAGGGGTCGGGAAAACTGTGGTCAAGCGTCTAAGGAGCAGACAACTGATTCAGCTGAAATGAAGCTAAGATGCTGCCAGGTGGCACCTGGCCATCCCTGGAGGACCACGGGAGGAGACAGCCCACTAATTTCTCTCCTCTGAGTTTCACTTCCCAGATGACAGGTAATAATTAAGAAGCAGCTGGGAAGAAGCCGAGTTAAAAGCTCCACAAACCAATGAGGGAGAGGGAGAGCGATGGAGGCCACTGAGGAGGAAGAGGATTGATTTCCTGTGTCCACTTTTTACCCATGTTGCACATCAGCCTTATGGTCTTGTAGACTCAAGTGACACAGAAACTGTCCTACATCCATTCTGACACCCTGTTTCAGAGAGAACATTCACCGGCCATTGCTGCAGCCTAGCAACTAAACTAACTGACCCTTGGCTGGCAATGGAGAGGACAAGGGGAAGCAGGCAGGGCAGGTCTTTCTGGCTTCGTTTCGTTTCTGCACTCTGACTTCTCTCCCAGGAAGAAGGGGGTAAGAGTCAGATGGAAGCCACCTAAGAGACCTGATGAGTGTCCACCTGGCCATAACACAACCCAAGGCAACTTACCCCAGAGGAAACACATAAACTTTGACTTGCACAACCAACTTGGCACCCTTTCACTCCGTTTGAATATCTCCCCTCCCACCCTGTCTTCTCCCTCAATGCACGGGGTCTTCAAAGAGCAGCTGCTCCTGTCTCCCCCAGTCTTTTACTTCCTCAACATACAGGGTGGTGTTCATTATTCTTTTTAATAACTGATTACAGCAATTCACACCGAAGAGTGAATGGGTCAACTTGATGATTCAGTTCTATTTTACAGTTAACCTCTAGTGAAGGGGGGGATTGCTACCCATATATAAACTCCAGAGCTCCCAGGCTCCTCTGGTTCTTAAGAGTTCCTAATCAAAGATTTCACTAATTTGACCTCTAAATGAATGGAAAGTCCCAGAGAGGCATTTAGTCACCCTGACAATGCCCAAGCCCTCGAAGAGAAAAATGACAGAAATAGAGAAGGTAATGAAGGAGAGGAGAAAAGCTTCATTTGCTCACTTCTCACAACCCAATGAAGTATATATGCATCGTGGGGAGGTAAAATCTGGCCGAGGGTCATCCCCACATTGTAAACATACATTAAATACATGTATCAAGTCATCAACGAGTCTGCCATGGGGTGAATGCTGGTGCTTCTCCAGTGGATTCTCTTTTTTGCTGAGCTGCTTTTGAAGCTGTCTTATTCGAAAGTCCCATTTTTTTTTTTTTTTAGAAACACCAAGCCTGAAATACCTATCTGATCAGCTATTTGCAATACGTCCAAAAATGAGAAAGTGACCATTCTTCTGATGAAAAAGGAGAAACTTCCAAGTATCTCATGCCCACTTATGCTCAATTTCATCCTTTGGAATATTAATTCTCAGAACTGATTTTCCAGATGCTACGAAATCAGGACTATTGATTTCTCAGGGAGGCCTCAAAACTGCCAACTGCCAACTGTCAAACCTAGCTCTCAATCGGCCACCCGAAGTAATCTAGGGAGGCTGGAGGCCTTGCTAATTCCAACAGCCATGGTGCTATGTCAACAAGATGCTGGTGGTCCTGCAATTGAGCTCCTGGACTCTGGTCTTTGGTTTTATCTTGAAAACTGCTTATAAAAGAAGGACCAGGTAAAACTTTGAAATCTGCATCACGACACAAGTGAGGGTCAGGTTTGCAAAATCAATTGTGCAGCTTTTACACCCACTGCACATTCACACATATGTCCCTTATTACCCAGTGGAAAACCATTAAATGCACAGTAGTTTTGCCAAGCGGCGTTAGCATTTAACAGCTTCTTCGTTTAGCAGCTCCAACTCTCATTATATTTTGCCATGTGGTACATGGATTTTATGTGTTTAACAGTGTAGGGAGGCTCTAGTGTGTTTTCTTCTCATGGGTTTTCATCCTATGGTTGGACATATCTTAGCAAACTTGGTTCACTAGTTTCACTGATAGAAGGAGTCAAGAGTACTTTGGAAGAACTATGTGCAAAACGAAATGGGAAATGAACAGTTTAATCCTCTCCAAGCTCCTGTAGCATTCTCTCTTTTTATTCAAAACTGAAAGTAAGTTACTGTAAAACTGTAGGTCAAAAAAAAAAAAAAAAGTTAACCTGCAAACAATTAGTCTAAATATAACATCTATCATTTTAAGGGCAATTTTTATTGAACTTTTTCTTGCTTAATAGAAATGCGACACCCAGTTACTTAGTGCTAGAATGCACAGTAGTAACTCAGTACTATAGTACCCATTAGAAACTATAGTGCACAGCGGATCTGCTAGGGAGAGGGTAAGGACCATTTCACCATTTGCATATGTAGGAATGAAAGCATTTGTCATGCAAAGCGCAGTGGAAATCAAACTCAAAAATCAGAGGGCTCTCAAAATTGTGCTGCAGCGAACTTCCTTTTCCTGCACCGTGCATTAACTGTTTATCTGTGGGATAAAGACGGGGCCTCCAGCAGACCTGAGATGGTAGCTGCCCCCTTGAACAAGCTGCAGCAGAGTCGATACAGTCAACTGTTGCTCTCGGAAGCGGAGCCGAGCATCTGTGCGCTGTTTCCCCCGAGCATTGCACTCCCCTCCACCCTGTTACTGAACGCTTTTACTGGATAAGCAGCTATGTTTTCCTGCTAAAAGATTTTAGCACTTATTCTGGAAGCCCCACATGTGTTTCCTCCTGGAAAAACAACTGTCTTCTATATGTGAGCGAAACACCTGACAATCACAAGGTGTCTCTGGGGCTGGGCAAAAGTAGTTATTATAGCAAAATCAGCCCTTCCCCTGGGGGGGAGAGGAAGGTGATGAGCCCTGGTTAAACATGGTCTCAAGGAAGGGGGTGCTATGCACAGGCTACATTTTCTTTAAATGAAAAAAAAAAAATGATCTGCTTCCCAAGAAAGAGACATTTTTTTTTTTCAATGAGTGCAGCAGGCTTTGGATGAGGGGAGAAATATTTCAAGCCTGATTCTTTAATATAAAATTGTTATTTAAGAGAATGAAGTGAGGTTCTGGCATTGTATCTGCTCTGAACTCCGGTGGGAGTTCCAGCAAAGCCATGGGGCAGAAGGCAGAACATGATGGGCTCCCCAGGGGTTATTACTGTTATTATTATTATAAAAACAGATGTGTTTTTATTGGAGGGGAAGGAGAGCAGTCCCAGCCCTCTGTTTTGCTCTTTTAAACAAATCACTCACCTGACTTTTGTTTGCAGCCACTTTGGCAAACAGGGCTTGAGACACCTTGGCCCTCTTCATCTCCTGTTGGATCTCATCGTAAATGGCAGCTGTGATGTTGACGTTGGCACCGTCCACCTTAATAGGGAGGTCTGTTGTCGGTGTCGAGGTTTTGGCCTACCAAGAGACCATGAAAATAATAATTTAAAAGTGCTGCATTCAGAGCAACCATCTGTGCAGAAATTATCAGAGGGCTTCAGTCAGCTGATGCCAAACCACATTAGCTACAGAGGGACACTTCCTGTCCATTATTCTAATCAGGTTAATTGTGATTGGAAATAATTGCAATGCATTCCTATAGGACATACAGAATCCTGTCAGCTCCTGCTTCCCCTCACAGTATCCTGGTGGCTCACAGGTAGGAAGGCAACCCTGGGCACCCAAATATGTCGTCTATCTACAAGCAAGCACACAGAGCACACTCACCTTTTTCTTTGTAAAAATGGTACCCCTTACAGGAAGAGCCAATTCTTTTAAGGAAAAAAAAAAAAACAAAAAACAATGGAGTAAACGGGTAGAGGTCTCCAAATAATAAATTATTACTCAATTTAATGCACTCCCGCGAGTACCTCTCATTCTTTATTAAGGCTTCATGTATGTTATTTGAGTATGTACGGTTCCCATCATTATCGTCATTATGCTACCCAGACAGTCACCTAATTTCACCTAGGAAATCACTGGAAATGAAACAAAATTTCATTTCATAAAACTGGGCTTCAGATGCCTTCCATGCGCAGTTTTCATTTTCTTAAACTCATATTGTGGTTTTATGCATTCTGCCGCGCTCGTTTTAATTGAATGATTTCCCATTAGCTGCAGAGACAAATGAAGGACAATGCAGAAGGTGTTGTGCTTCCTGAGGTAGGAATACCCTAAAACATCCCAGGCAACTTGGTCCGAAAGACTGCCTGAGAGGCACTGCTTACTTAGTCTGAGCCCTAAGCTGCCTACCTGGAAGGGCCAAGCCGATGTCTTTACTCTGGCAACCCGTCCTTGGGTACGTGGCCATCGCTGACTAAATGGGTTTAGTTTGGTTTTTATTTTGTCCTCACTCACCCTAAAATCCCATAATAAGAACAAAATCACAACTTTCCCTCTGTTGCTGCCCTGAGCCGCCCTACCCTGGGCTGGCACTATGCAGGTCTGATAGAAGACGGCGTGCAGTCAAGACATAACCGCAAGTCCTGGGCAAGGATGTCGTGAGCCTGGCCTTCCTGCTCTAAGTTCCCATGGAGGCCTGGCTTCCTGAGAGCGCACAGTGGCATTTGTCATCTTCCTTTGCCCTCTCCACCTCATCTTCTTCGCTAGTTATTACCACAGTGATTGTCACTTGTGGGCATCTGTGGGCCAGGCACTCTAGGAGGACTGTTAATTTCTGTTTTCTCACGTAACTCTCGTAAAGATCTAGTGAGTGAGGTATCAGCATTTTTATTTGCAGGTAAAGGACCTGAAATGACAGAGGTCTTACCTTGGTATAAAGGCCATGAAACAATAAGGGAAGGCACCCTGAACTCACGCAGTTCAGGCTCCAGCCAGTGCCTCTCTTCCACTATGCTACCCCATTTCCACACAAGGCAAGTATCCCCTTCCCATAACAACTCAACTCTCTAGTTTCTTCAAGAAGTTCTTCCTTCTTCTCATCCACCATGCTCTCCTCATTAAGTGAAGGCGTTACATTTACCAGCTGCCTTCACTGTCTCTGCTTCCTGATTGCTCAGATCTTCACTTGACACTAAGGGCTAAAACAAGGTGGGAACTATAATATGTGGGTAAGATTCCGGATTCTGGTGTCAGGATAACTACAGCTAGGTTCTAACTCTACCACTCAGCCATGGGAACTCACGTATACAAGCTAGTCAGCCCATCTAAGCCTACTTCCTCATTGGTAACATAAGAACATCACCACAACACAAAACAGTAATGGTGGAATTCGTGCAAAATGCTCACAGCACTTGCTGTGCCCACGGTGAGTGTGAATAAATGGCCATTCTCTCCCCGTGTCATTTTGTGACCGAGTACACCGAAGAACACTGGCCACTGAAGAAGTATGAGAAGATACTGGAGGTTTAATTTCAAATCTGAAATGTCTTCGGTGTGTTGTTAAACTGATAAAAAATTGTTTCAGGAGTCTGGAAAATAATTTGTATAAAGCTGCCTGTGTGTACTAAGTTGCTGACTCCAAATAAGGGCTGTCTGTGGTTCCTACTCTCATCCATTCTCAAACAAAAGCTCTACAGAAAACTGCAATGTGTTTTCCCAGTTTCGAGCCTTGAACTTGCTATGCACCTGATGACCTTGCTGAGATTACAGCCATGTATATCACCATGCTCGGTTTTCTGCTGTCGCTGTTTGTACAAAACACCTTTATTACTGAGATATGTCAAAAAGAATTTTAAACACATAAGGTACATAGGTATGCATGAAATGTTTGAAAGATTCAAATAACTTCCTCTTTCCCAACCTTCAGCCACAGATATAGAATAAAATGGTAATGAATGTACAATCGTGGTTCTAGGATTATACTCCTCAAAAGTATATCTGAATATTTCATATGTATTTTCAGAAATCAAAAAGCTCAACTTTTTTAAATGCTCAACTTCCTGTACTTATCCCTAAGGGAACCTTTATCTAGGAATTTTCAAGTCCGGATCCTAATTCAAACAAAGAAAACGTTGTCCTAATTGTGAAGCCGTATTAAGCTGGCAAAGCTCTGGAAGTGAGCAGGTAGGTCTCCGGAAAATCACTGAACACTCTTGTTAGAAAAATATTACAAAGACACAGAAAACAAAAAGAACTGGCCTGTGTGGTTTTCTAACAAGTGCAAGTGTCCTTGTTCCAGGACAACTGCCTGGCTGAAGGAACACGGAGTAGGAAGAATGGCTAGACTCTCCAATAATGGCTGAACAGCCTTTAAACATGGGGAAAATACTACTGACTTTACTAGCAGTCAATATTAGTGCAAATTAGCAATGTCCTCACAACAGTTCACTATGTATCCCCTGATATTTAAAGAAAAATAAATTAAAAGGCTTGGTTGCACATGTCCAAAGTAAGCAGTCGAGACTTTAACAGTAAGTATGACTCATAATTTACTAAAGACTAAAGTGTAAGTAATGCAGTTGGGCAGGGCATAATGGAAAGTGGCCTTTAGTTACTAATCTACTGCAGGGTGCAAAAATATAGTCAAGGTACATGCGGAAAAAATGATGGTACACTTGTGGAGGGTCTAATATTCCTACCAGAGTAGAGTTCTGATTCTGTGTTTAATCAGCTTCTTGGAACTTACCAGAAAACAAACTAGTAAGGACAAAATTGTAGTGTCTAAGCAAAGCAACCTTTTGTTTTGAAGGACTCAGTCTTCAGTTTTGCACAAATGGGTATGTACCAATTAACTGCTGGCTTTAAGAACCATCAAATGTAGGCAACAGAGAATGGAGTGGCTTGATCACAAGTCAGCAAGTAGGGGGAGTCTAGGGGAAGCAGGGAGTGAGTGAGAAATGAGTGGCTTCCATCTGAACTGGAAACGTACCCTGCCTTCCTTGTGTTCCAAACACTTTATAAGTATGCAGACAGGAAGGCCAGAAGTTCCCAATCCCACAAGGGGCACACTGAGGCCTCCTATCACCAGGACCCATCACCCTGGCCCAGCTACTGTACTCCCTACATACAAGACTTTTCCACTGTGTCTCTCTTTAGGAAAAAGAAGTTCTTATTTTCTTTTTTAGGGGGGGCAGGGGATGCACATGAGTGCAGGTGCCAAGGAGGCCGGAAGCGTTGGATCCCCCTGGAGCTGGAGTTACAAACGAAAGTGATAATCGATCCTAACTGCTGACCCATCTCTCTAGCCTTCCATTGTGTCTTTCTGGACTGCTTTGCAGCAGCATGGGAACCGCTCTGGACTGCCCTCAACTGCTTTCCCTTCCGTCAAAATAAACAAGCAATTTAAGGAAAAGAGCGTGCTTTTTATACAAACACAGCTTCTATACAACTCCTACTCCTTTCTTCTGAAACTGCACAGTGGGTAGGAGCTCACCCCCACCTACTCTTCCTTGTCCCCCTTACCTGCTTACGGGGAAGAACGGGACCTTGCCAAAGGGAAAGGAATAGTGTACCACAGTACAGGATTACCACATGACATAGCCACAGTTCCTTGGATTAAGAAACCCTTGAGTTATGTTTCTTGGTTTTCAAGGGAAAACAGAATATCCATGAAACAAGAGGTTTGTAAGTGATGCATGGAGTGGATAGCTCACCTGTGGGGTTCGGGAGGAGCTGGGACTGCTAGAGGCAGAGGAGACCATGCTCACATTGGGATTCATGCTCCGCTCTCGCTCATCCTGGTAAATGCGGTCACGCTCCACTTCAGGCAGATTGAGGAAGTTCTGCATGGCCCTCAGGTTTACTAGAAGAGACTGAGAAGCAGTCCTGGGGTCCTCTTCCTTACGCAGGATCTCTGACAACAGTCCCTGGTAGAGCGGAAAAAATAGGCAACGTCACATCTGCAGACTTATGTGTGCGGTTCCCATCTCCCGCCCCACCTCCCCTCAATGTGTTTGGCATAACCAGCTTGAGAGGATACCAGGAACATGCCTAATTCCTTAAGGCTCAGCAGGAATCTGTGGGAATGTGCTCCCCTTCCGGGGCTGTGCCTTATTTTAGGATGTCTATTCTGCAGCCTCATCATCGCTGTAATAATCCTATGTGTGGCAGTGCCAGCGAGCAAGGTAGGCGCTCGGGAGGAAATGTGGAACCGCAATTACCACCAGGTGCCTCCTGCAAGTATTTCAGGAGCTGTAAGAACTCTCTCTGCTTGAAACTGGGAACTCTTGGCAGTCCTGCTTAGCTTTACAAATCTGCCAAGTTTGGTAAATTTAGTTCCGACATTTAAACAGCATGGGAGATTTACATCGATTTAAAAAAATAAAAGTTTGGCTGAATTTCTGTATGACCGGCCACTGATTTCAATATAGATGTTTCCTATGACAAAAAAAAAAAAAAAAAAAAAAAAGGACTAGAAAACAAACGGTTGTAATCTGTCAACTCTGATAACTTCCCACCTTCACACACAATTACAGTTACGTTTGCATCGGTACCACAAGGCACCCCAGACTCTTGTGAGATAGCCTCACAGGGAAGCTCTAGTCTTACAATTAAAGTGATGAAAATGTGATCATTAGCCAGGGACCTGAACATGCTCTAACTACAGTGTGGATAGGCTCTGATGCCCCGATAGGTTCCAAGGCTTTAACTCCAAAATGCAACTCAACCAAACTAGGGAGCTTTGAGTGCACGGTTTCTGTGTACTCTAACGACACAGAGCTGACAAAACTTTTGCCAGTATTCTAGTAAAGCAGGGTGGCCTAAGAGGACAGTGAGAGACAAGCTGGAGAGATGTCAGGGCAGAGGCAGATCCATTCCTATCCCCTACACTTGTCAGATTACCACACAGAGGCATCATTTCATATTCTCGGCTGACATCCTTTTGCGTGGCACTATGAGATCAGGGTTTCAGACTGTTCCCCCAGGAAGAGTTAAGACATTAATCCTGCGGCTTTGAACAGATGGGGTGACCTCGAGTCCTGAAAAGTCACTTCCATGAACTGTGGTAAAGTACAGCTGTCACTAAAGATGTTTGCACTGAGGGGAACTGATAGAAATGTAAGAGACACAGCTCACATATGAAACAGCGGTGGACTTGAGGGGAAGAACTATTCTCTGGCTGGTCAGAAATCTGCAGGGTGCAGTGGGCACTTTAGTGCAGCAAATGTCACATATAGCAATGCACATCACACTGTTACAACATTTCAAGGAAGTACAATCATCATTCAAAGTATCACATGAGGGCTGGCAGGACAGCTTCGTGGGTAAAGTGCTTGCCTGATGATCTCAGTTCGGTTCCTGGGGCTTACATGATAGGAGGAGAGCATCGACTCCTGCAAGTTATCCTCTGACCCTCACATGTACACACGTGCACACACACACACACACAAATAAACCTGATACGCTTTTTAAATCATATAAAACAACTAGACTACAAGGAACCTATGCTAGCCCTGTTTTTGGAGGTCACCTTCCCTTCATTAGAAGAGTCCTAATACTCAGAAGGAATATACAGACAAACACAGCCGGGAAGCACACAGTGCGTGTCTGGGGCCAGAATGTGATGAGGGATAAAATATGCCACTCAGTGAAGCCAGAAGAAATGTGAATGTCTATGTGTGGCTGTGTGCGATTTGTTGTGTGGGCATGCACATATGTGCTCAAGGAGAGAGCAAGGTAGGTGGTGTGTGTAAAAATACCCTACTGCTCCAACGGTTAGAAGGAAATCCAGGTCTCATGGTACGCTTCTAGAAGACAAGTGAGGCGCTTGTCTTCCAGGAAAGCCTTACGTATCCTGTGAACCCAATCTCTTTCTGAAACTGAGTCAGTTGTGCCTCAGGTTGCCCTACTTCCCATTTTAACTGAGCAACCTGGAATATATTCATAATGGATTTGCTTCAAAGATTTTCCTTTTTAAAAAAGCTCTAAATTAATATGGGGAAAGTGAATTTTAAATTGCTTCCAATTTCCAAAGTCGATATGACACTAAGATTGATATTTTCTGAGCTTTTTTCCATGAGTCACGTACAGAAAGACTGAGTTGGTTTTCTCCCCCCCCCTTCTCCTTTCTCTCTCTCCAACCTACCTTCAGTATTGTAATAAAAGAGTTTTACCCTCATCATGGAGATACTCATTATGATTATAATATCTCAAAGGCAAAGTTTAACATTTTCTTTCTCCATGAAACTATTTCCATGAGTCACATAGTGTATTACAGCAAAGACTTTTTACATATGAAATAGTGATATCAAAAACTTGTTCTAAAGCACCATAACTAAAAAGTACAATTGTAGGTCCCCCAACAACCCCCCCCCAAAAAAGTCACTAAAATTATGGAGTGTTTTTATATGTTTCTTGCATAGGCCCCTTCTTCTACATCTGTCACGTGCTAGACAACCTTCCAGGAAAATTCTCCTGTCTCTCAGGGCAATACACAGAGTACCCACGAGGATGGCTGTTGGTCAGCGTTACTGCAGAAGTGAAAGACATACAGCATTTGTATCTGAAGTGGACAGTGGCATTTACCTATTTGCATAACACAGTCTCAAATGAACAGGCTTGGCTGGTGCCACCTTCCTATACGGCCACCAGCAAGTTACAACACTGCTCCAAATCCTTCACCTCAACTCTCCTCAGCGTGGCAGTGGTCCCAACATGCTTTCTTGTCACTCAGGACATTTTCAGTAGAAAGTGACTAACTGGAGTGTACAAGACTTTAGAGGTTTTTGTTCTGACAGTTTTACTCTGGATATTCATGTACCTTTAACTACTATAAACTAAGATTTTAAAAGCTTGGTCTAAATTCAGCAGGAATACATGTGATGTGAATTCAGTTAGTTGAATTCACACACACACACACACACACACACACACACACACACACACACACACACACAAAATCTACAGCCTAACTCTCACAGCCACAAAAACCACCCCACCACCCACTAATTATCAAGATGAATAAATGTTTACCATATTGAGTCTGTCTTGAATGGAACATAAATTAATAATTTATCTCACATAAATATTTCTAAGGCCTTTGCTACTATGTCACCTGGCATTTTAATTATCAACCAGCCAACAGGAGGTGTCACTTGGACATTGCCATTATGCAGCTTGAGATATAGAAAATGTGGTGTGGCACCTGGGCTCTGGAAGAAAAAAAAAGAAAGATGCACCCCTATCAATAGAAAGGCCATGAAAGGGAATTAATAAATTAACCAGGATATTGCTTATTAAAGTTTCATATCAGTAATCATATTAAAACATTCTGCCAGTATTGAGTAAAATGGCCATTAAGTATTTGCCTCACTGTGGGCAATAGAACCTTCTCTATGGAGACATAGTTTCCTCAGGGGTGTTAGTCTACTTTCCATAAGACAAGGAAACATGCTGCCTGCAAGGGACAGGTTGGCACAGAGTACGTATGGCCTCCACATTAGTTCTTGGGTTCTAAAGAGAGCCTCACAGGGAATCTTTCCCTGACCCATCAACGGGGTGGTTTACAAGCTTTTCAGACCACCTCGAGCACCAAGAGAATAGACAGGTCTGGAAGGAACTCGCTAAAATCGAAAGAATTCAAAGTACAAAATAACAACTGTATGATGCAGTCTGGCTTGCCTGGTAATACAGGCTAAGTATCTTCAAAGATAAAGGAAGAAACTGAGGGAATTCTTCAAGTAAAAGAAATTCACGTTCTTCCTCTGTCTGTTGTAAAACAGCATTTCTGAGGAATACCTTGAATGAGCTGTACTTCTACCACTGAGCTTTCTGTTTCAATATCTCACCACTGATGCTGTTTTTCCCTATGTTACTGTGCAGGGTACATGCTGATACTCAGAAAGGTGTGGTGAACATTATCTGGACTGACTGTCAAGCTTCTCCACTAGCCTTGTCACTTTCTCAGGGACAGCTGGCAGACCATCTTAGGTAGGCTTTCAATCCTGTAAGAGAGCACACACCTCTATGGACTAGGCCTCAGATTGCCTGGACCCCCATAGGGCAAGTCAAGATGGCTGGATCTAAACAGATAGTCCTTACATGGGGCTTTCAAGCGCTTGGTACCTTTCTGGAGTTAAGACTATACTGGTCACAGGACAAAAATCTATAGAAACCCTAAGTCAGATATCTCCCCTCATCTGTCCAGGGAACTCCCAAACTCAGTATACCTCGCCAAGAGAACAGCAGCTCCATTAATTCCTTTCTCAGTAATGACTTGGGGAAAAGCTCAAAGACCAAAAAGAGAAAGAATGGGCTTTCAAAGAATTTTCTGCAGGGTGGGGGGAGGAAGGTTTTACAGAAGCATGCTGTAAAAGGCATGGGCTGAGTGTGGTGCTCATACTCACACCACCGATCCCAGCAGAGGCAGGAGGATCATGAGGTCAGGGCTGTCCCTGGGTCATGCAGGGAGAGCCTGTCCTAAATAGGAACACGAAAGAAAAGCAGGTCGAAAGAGAGATAGGGGAGGGAGAGGAGGGGAAGGGAGAAGGGGAGAGGAGAGGAGAGGAGAGGAGAGGAGAGGAGAGGAGAGGAGAGGAGAGGAGAGGAGAGGAGAGGAGAGGAGAGGAGAGGAGAGGAGAGGAGAGGAGAAGAAAGGGAAAAGGGGGGAAATGGGAAAAATGACAAACGTCATAAATACAAAACACAGCTCGCACCATCTTGGTTCAAAATGAGGAGAAGCATCGCCCGCTGCGAGGCTGGAGGGGGCAGGTTTCTGTGGAGGGGCTGAAACAGGATCTAGCTGAACCTTTCAATATGAGTAGCACCTGCAAGGAAAAGTAATGGTACAGCCAGGAAGGAGAAGGGCTGGAAAAACCATCTGAAAGAGACGAGACCATGCTTTCTCCAGACAACCGAGGGACGTTCACCTTCTTAAGTCGGGGGGTGGCGGGGAGTACAAGAACTGATACAGTGGTATAAGACACTCTGAGGTGAAGACGACCGTGCACATTAATAAGATCTGGAAGTACCAGTGCAGACACACAACCAAGCAACAGACATGGCCCCAAATGAAGCGATATTAGATAATCTGCTCAGCCTTTTTGTCACCTGCAACAAATTAGGCTTTCAATATGCAAAACATCTTCCTTCCAGAAAAACAAATGATCATGATTCCACTTAATTGTAATTTAATGAGGCATAATTTATTTTTTAAAGTGATATACACCAGGTGTGTAGGGGGAGAGTGGAGGGGCCAAAGCCTGGTGTTTCTCTAAGAATCTAACTAGCTGGAGGCCATTTCCATTTCTGTAAATTACATACATGGCTGCTTGTGGCCGTGGAAATGGGAGACAAGAAAGGCAACTTGCCGTGTTCCCATATTATTCCAACAGATAGAGGTCACTCAATCCAAACAGCAACTCGCTGACCATATTCAGCAAAGAGTCTGAGAGCTCTGGGCTCTGATCTGGTAAGGGTAGATATGAGAAGGTCACATCAGCCCTTCACATGCACTGCTGAGCTGTGCTGCACGGGAAATCACACAGTGCAAACTTTTTAGGAACCCATAGACTGGCATCGGCAGAAAACATAAGCCCTATCTCCTCACAGCATGCTTTAGTCATGAGTAGACTAAAGACAGACTGAGAGAGGTGAGTAAATTACACAGTGTATTGAATGACATCTCTTCTGAAAATGTATGACTCAAGAGCATACCACAGTGAGCCTAAAAATACGTGTTTATAACGGCATAGTGTTTGAAACCAAAGATGCCATAACCCATAGTAAGATTTAGAAAATCTGTGGGCTCACTTCCATTTTCCAGGGTTAACATGACAGAGAGAGAGAGGAGGCTTTGCCAGGGCCTCGGGCCACTCTCCCACTTGCCCTGGAGTATGACGTGCTTATGACCACTCCCCTTGAATGCAGAGAGCAAGGGAAGGTCCTCTCTGTATTGCTTATATTCTGCTCTCCCTGGGACCAGCCTTCATTTTCCTACAGTTCTGATGTCTCGGGTAACAAGAGAATATTACTGTTATCGTGGTTGCTGTTTTTATACAACTGATTACCAGTCAGGTAAAGTCTAATTCCTAGTCTCATCCCACATGGCAAACTCAAACATGTCAGAGGTTCCCTTGGAGTTAGAGAGACCCTTGAAGGCAGTGCTGGGTCAGTGGATCCTCCTAGCATCCACCATCTAAGAGCTGACCTACCTTAGGAAGCGGCTTCCCTCATCTCCTTTCCTTTCCTTCTAGACGCTCCCCAGGCATATCTCCCTCTGTTTACGAATATAACTGGTTTCCCATAACCTACCACTGTACTTCCCGCTGTTGAAATTCATTTGTGTAATGCTAAAAATATTCACCCCACCCCCAACTCCCAGAGCTCTGCTGAGCCATGAAGCCAGAGTACTTAGTCTGATTTGAATAAAATGTATACTGGGCACAACAATGGCAATTTGATTTTTATTATTAAAAATGATGTGCTAAATCCTCAAAGAAAATGTCGTTATTGCATTAGTTTAATAAAATCTCTCTTTTATTACAATATTTCTTTATTGAGAAAGACAGCCTATGAATGTCGTATTTTGTAGGATGGGTTGGATAGAATAAAACACCTAAAGGGAATTAATGTACTCTGCAAATAAAAAAATGCATTTACAAAAGTTAACAGTTACAGGATGGAGGTATATCATTCAAAGCACTAGAAGGCTAGGTATATACACATATATAGCTTCCTTTGGACTGAGGTGCACAGGACTAATTTGGTCTCACATTTATACCACTCACCATCTTTCATACTGGCCAGTATAAAAACTATCTCTCTCCCATCATACAATAAAAACTATCTCTCTCTCATCATATAGTCATTGGGGGTTGATTATATTTTGTGCATGATGATGAGCTGGTGATATGGAAATCCAGACCTTTTAAAAAAAACACTTATCCATTCCAGTTCTGGGAGGGAGTCTTGTCTTGGGTGAGGAGTCTACAGCAGGCCCTAGCAGGCCACATATTTAAAGTCTAACTCGTGAAGCATTCAGAATAATTTGATTCAACTTGCTGAGAACAATCACTGAAACTGAGATTTTTGCGACATGTAAATCCCACTTTGGAACAACTACATCATACACCGTTAAGGCTGAAACTTATAAATGAAATACTTGTGTCATGAAAAACCTTCTTCCCGGCGCATGCAACAAAACTTGACCTGCCACATCAGAACATATTACACATGCATCACAAGATAAATGGGTACAGCAGAGCATTCTTAAAGCCAAAAGAGCCTGTGCTCTCTAAGTCCAACAGCCCTGTCCAAGCCACAGGTAGCCATGCCCAATAGAGGGACATGCGAAGCCCAGTTCTTGTCATGTCTGCCATTTTTAACCCACAGAATCGAGCAGCAGCAGACATATTTTATGAACAGTCCCATGTTACTCTTCCTTACCCGTTGCTCCATCTTGTCTTTAGGAAGTGATACGTACTACAGCAGGGCTGTGCATGCACATTCAAAGCCAAAGTGTTCTAAACACAATAGCACCAAATAGAGGACTGAACAGGTTCTCTTTGGAAACACTTGGTCAGTGATGCACTCAGTTCTGGGCACAGACAGGGCTTTCACATGCACTGCAAATTCCAGGCCCCATGACTAGCTCATTAATAAAGTTCTGGGCCCTGGCTATCCCTCATTTCCATGAATGTTCTATGAAACAGCTGTTGATAATCTGCTCTCCACATTTACTAGTTTGGCTATTTTATCACAACATTAGCAAGATTGGTACTTTCCAAACACAAAACAAAAAGTACATTTACTGATTATTTCTATTTCAAATATGTCAGATGCTTTTAAATATGAGTAAAGCATTGTAGCAGCACAAAGTGTCTTGTGACATCATAGTACTGCATTCTTTCCTGCTGTAAGATTTATGTTTTAATTCCTATTACCTCCAGGGTCAAAAGTACCCATTCTTGCCTCGTTCATCTGAGACTATGGCACTTACACACCACAGTAGAATTACTGGTTTTAAAATGTGATTGTAGGAGCTGGGAGGTGGGAGGGAGGGGTGTTGTTCAAGATCATGGTGTGGAAACCCACACAGATGGCTGACCAGAGATTGTGGGAGCTCACAGACTCTAGACTGACAGCTAGGGAGACTGCATAGGACTGACCTAGGTCCTTTGCATGTGGGATACAGTTGTGTAGCTTGGTCTATTTGTGGAGCCCCTAGCAGTGGGACCAGGATCTGTTCCTGGTGTATGAGCTGGCTTTTTGGAACCTATTCCTCATAGTAGGATGCCTTGCTCAGCCTTGATGTGGGGAGGAGGAGTTTGTCCTGCCTCAACTTGATGTGCCATGTGTTGCTGACTCCCATGGGAGGTCTGCCCCTTTCTGAGGACCAAGAGCTCAATAAAGGCCACAAATCATTGTGATGCCTAGAATAGCTTCTAAATATATAATAAATATCTGTTAAATGTGAACATGAGTAGAACATGTTGAAATGTATTCAAAATACATCAGCTATATTTTCTCATATATAAGGCAAAATATAAATAATAACTTTTAGGAAGTGGGATAATTAAATTATTTGGGATAGAAGGAAATATAAAGAAGGGTAATAGTAATATAAAGTGGAATGACTATATGAGTTTTTCAGATAAGCTGAAGTTAAGATAGTAATTGTTGTTGGGCAAGATAGCACAAGCCTATGATCTAGAACTTGGGAGGTAGAAATAGGAGGATTAAGAGTTCAAGGCCGTCGATAGATTCCTAACATGTTCATGGACAGCCTGAGCTACAGAGGACCCTGTCTCAAAAGCAGCAACTACCAAGATATACTTCAGAAAAGTAAAGTCACTTTCTTTTCATATGTAACACTGAAAGGATTTAAAATAAGCCTAAAGTGCTGTTGTTATTTAATCTTGGGTTATAGTTACTAGTGGATCATAAAGCTAATTTCATAAATCAAAACCAACCTTTATAATAAACTGGAAATCCATCAATTAGAAAATATCAAAGTGGTTCAATTACAGTATGAATTTGATTTTATAGGGTCTTTTTCTTTTTCATGAAGATTTTGCTTTAGCAATACATAGAGCTGAAGACAGGCATGATATGTGCACAAGCGTGTGTCTACCAGCCATGATTTGCAAGGTGCTCCAGATGGGTATGGTAGATGTTAAAAGAAGTTCAGAAGCAGATGCCATAGTCTATAGTGATCATTTTGGCACAAAAATTGTAGAGATCGAAATTGCTTGGAAATTCCCAACTGATTTCAAATGGATATAGTTATATTTATGCTGCAGCATTTCTGGGCTCTAAAAGTGCATGCACTTTATTTGAACAAACATGCACTTAACCCCCAGCCAACTGGTCCTCATTCTAATCAATAGCCATGGAAAGAACACTCCTTGAATATACTGTTTTAATGCTTATTAACTGAAGAAGGATGAAATGTGTTCCCGTTTACATAGTGAAATATTTTACAAAACTGTAAAATCCAACCTATGACTTTAAAGATTAGTTACAGAATACAGCAATGGATGCTTACCCCAGAAACCTAGGTTTTTACTAAGACATCTCCGAGAGTGGCAGATACAGATATTGAAGATGAAGATGCCCTCTCTGTGTGAAATGAGTGGACCAGTCCTTGGTAGACAATGCTGAAAAATGACTTTCAAAATTATCGCCAAAATGGAATCTTCTATTTCCTAGTCATAGAAAATTTGAATTTTCTATGATGAATCTAGTGACTAACTTGTTAGGCCATTGGTCAGGGGTAGGAGGAACAGACAAGACAGTCACCATGATGTTGGCTTATTCTGATTCTCTGTTTCATAGGAAGGAGAAAAAAAAAAAAACAAATCTTTTCATCTTCTGCTACCTGTATTTTCTATTTCAGGTGGATCAGGGAGGGAAGTTGAATTGTGCAGTTTTCTATTTGATGAATCAACCTCCCCTTTACCGAAGGCACAGACAGAGCAAGCTAAGCCTGGACACTTTCATCCTTGACTTAACCAACTCTTGGTTTTGGCTGAGGAGGCTTAAAAGGTGCTAATTGATAATATTCTTTATATGTATGGGAGATGCTAAAGTAAGATTCTGTCTAGAGAACCTCCCCACTACACACACACACACACACACACACACACACACACACACACACACACACACACCATCCAATAACTCCGAGACACTGCTATCTGGGGAGATATTAATATTATTACAATCTTTCAATCTGAGAATTCAAGCCAGTGATTTTGAAATGAAAGACTATTTTATGAAGTAAGCAAGGCCATCTCTCCCCACTTTATTAATTTAATGTTCTGAAATCAAAAGAGGGCATATTATTTACTTCAAAACTCAATAACATGCTCATGCCCGATCTGCAGCATTTTACATCAACAGCCCACCTTTTAGGAGTGGACTTCCTTTTGCTCACATGTGTCCTTGTTATTTTATAACCAGCTCACTGGACCATGGAGTCAAGGCCCTAAATTTACACTGTGGTCCTTGACTTGCAAAGAGCCTAGATCCCAACTAGATATTGAGAAATAATCATGACTGAAACTATTTCAGCTGACAACGAATATGAATACCTTGGAGGTAAAGTTTCATACAAATATAAACTGCAATGCATAATTAAATTATGCCCATCTCTGGATAACAATATGCATAAATCAAACAATGAAATTAAAAGACAATTTTTGTCTCTTCCAAATGTGACTCATACTTACACTCCTGAGAATTTGTAGCTACGATTTTCTTCTAGTTGTCACATATCTTATTCTGACTATGCTGCCTCAAATCCTAACGTTTAGCAAGTTCTTAGAAAATTTAACCCTAACAGTTTTGGGGCATGCATATATTCCAAACACCTTGTAGACAAAGCTTAAATCAAAATCCACGCCATTTCATACAATGGCGTTTGCATTTTCAACAGCTGGCCTTCCTGCCAAATTTTCTGATACATCATTCAATCTAATTTTCCAATCTGCTGAAAACATTCTCCAGTTGCTGAGTGACTTCATAAATTGTATTTATGACCCTGCTCTTAAGTTTCTTCAAACGATGAGGCTTTGATGAGTAAACTGCAGATTTTTTTCCTGCAAATTCTCATTTTAAAAAATGAGAACAGGTCAATCAAATGAGTCCCCACAGGATTTTGGGGGTCCTGTTCTCTATCAGATAAGACCAGGGCACATACACTGCTTCTCCAGGGAGACCTCTGATAAACGTCCGTGAATTTTCACTAAACTGAAGTAGCAGGACACTGAATCAGAAACCTACTGTTCTAAAGGAGCACACTCCCATTACACGCGTCTATTCTTCTACCAAAAATATGGTCCCAAGGGTCAGCTCAGCAAGTCTTACTCACCCCCTCTGCTAGAGGAAAAGAAAATGGACAAGGCTACATGAACTACAAGCCTGAGAAAAGTCTTGCTCCCAAGAGGTGCAAACATCTTCTTGCTGACTCCCCGTGTTGGGGTGCCCCTGCACTCTGTTGCCAATGTAAAGGGAAAAGGAGAAGGGATATGAGGGTTACCCCCAATCTCCCTTTTCTGGCATTCCCGTGCTCCCATTCACGTGTGGCAGCACATTCGTTCCACTGGATTTACCCTAGTTTGGATCAAAGCTTCCTCTACTTCATTTAACAGATTTGCTCAGATGGAAGGTCTCGGAGGAGAAGCAGGGTTAGGAAATGGGGACTTCTGAACATATGAATATGTAGGTCATTGGATTTTTTAAATAAATTAGAGAATAGTTTATCTATTAAGTAAAAGTCACTCTACATATTTTATGAAACATTACTTATTATAGGTCAGTGGACACCAGAAATATTAAGTCTTAAACATTGCCATGAGGCTTTCATCCTATATATGCTTGTGATCAATGTTTTCAAGTCTATACTTTAACAAAGAAAACAGAATGCTTAAAATCAGGATTCACAATCACACTGAAATGTGTAAACCACAAATGCAGCAAATAACCAAGTGGTTTACTTCGTGTCTACAGACCTAACGAGAGAAAGGTGCCAACTTACGATGAATCCAGGATACAGACACAGAAGAAAACATGTGAACAAAAATCAAAACCTGACAGAAATCACTAGTCAGCAGGCACCACCTGTGCCTGGGAGAGAGCGCCGCAGAGGTGTAGGGCCAAGGAGCAAGGCTGTTTGAAACACTTTACCAGTGTGCCACAGCTCAGACTGGTGAGCCTGCTTTTCACTCCAGTTAACAGTGGTAGAACTCCTAAAGCCTCAAGTCCCATTTCTCTCCTGAATCTTACGCCTACTCATATTCATATTCCCTCATTCCTAGCCTCAATCTCAATCACTCTGCCCCCGATTCAATATCCCTAAGTCAGTCTCAATAAATCTATTTTCCATTCAGTGAACGGAAGAGCTACCGGGCTTCAGGTTTAAAGTAACTATGATGATAATGTTTTCAAACCCAGCGGCAGACTCAGCCATACTAGCCTCATACAGCACATGGCAGGTGCTCTGTGGAATGAATGGGCATCATTCCGATGCTACGCTCTACTCAAGTTTCTACTCACACGGCATGACCAAATGTCAGCTACATAGAAATGGCATGGATCTATAATCACGAGATAAAGATTCCTACAAAAAAGGTTTATTAATAAAATGCTTCCAAGGGAGAGCTATAGGGGACAATGGAGGGAAAAATAAAACCCAGGCCTATACAGAGAGCTCTGGAGTGTCAGGGAAATCTCCACAAGGAGTGAAGCCATGGGCTGTCGCTGTGTGGTTCCTGTCACACAGTGGCTAAGTTTTTCCAGATCCCTGCCAACATCTAGTAGCCTGAGGACAGTCCTTCTGATGAAGACCCCACATCAGAACAGGCATGAGTGTGGGGAATCACAAACAATGCAAGAGTATCTGCCTGCCTCTGTGGTCCCACAGAGACCACAAGAGAAAGTGCTGGAAGTGGACAGGTAAGAAAACAGCTATTATCATCACCTCACTGTTCTCCCTGAGTCCCTTTGGCTATAAGACGGCATAGCAAGCTGGACTACCCATTTCTTCCACAAGGCCTATCCAGCGACAGCGCTACTGCACATGCTGTGTTCATGACCATATCAGCCTTGGGCCATACTGGAGAGTTCCCATCCTGGCACTACTGACATAAATATGCTAACTCCCTTGTACAGAATGTGAACTCAATTTGTATATTCTTAGCTTATACGACTCATGTTTTGGTGAACAGGAAGAAAATGCAAAAATAATTACAAATAACAGTGAAAAAAAAAAACTCAAAAGACTACAGAGGTCATCTATTTCCAAAACTAGAAGCCATGAGTATTACACAAAACAAGGTGTTAGCAGGCAGATGCATAAATGACTCTGAAAGACTTATGTATCAAAATTGAAGTGTATTAAAAACTGGTAGGGGTGGGAGTGGGCAAGGGACACAGGAAGACAGTGGGGGAGGGGAACAATGAGCACAAACTATAGCAATATGACAACATTTATGCACGAAAATGCCAAGATAAAACCTGTCACTATGTATTAACCTTAAAAAAATTAAAAAAAAAAAAACTCTTGGAAATACAGCCCCTAGTCATGTCATTTTACATAATCAAATGGTAAATAGATCAGCCATTTAAGGTAATGAATAGTCTCTTTCAATAACATACAGTTTTCAAATACCATTTACTGTAAGCATGAGGTTTTTCATCTGGAAGTCTTAATAGCAGGCAGACAAGGCTCTCATGTTTATATTCTTACTGGATTGATGAATGTTTGCAGATGATTTTAGTGTCTGCATACCTACACATATACAAATTAGTCAAACTTCTTGTTAAATTTTCAAGAAGAAATGCAGGGACATCAACTGTCATGTGACACACCACTTTTATTAGCGTTAATAACAGAGGAATCCTGGAGATGTCAATGAGTTCTGTAAAATACTCAGGCACATGAGAATATGCTATACATCAAGAGAGCAACTAATGATAATGTCTCCAGATGCCTAACAAAAATGAATGGTTCTGGGTTCTGTATAGACAAGAAGTTAACATTCGTTCTAGAAAATGGTTAATACGCCATTAACCATTTTTACATATGAATTTTACCTGGCAAGTTACTCTATAACCCAGAAATGTCTGATTCCACTCAAAAAGGCCTCACTATTTGGAAAATCCATGGCTAGTTTCATGGGGTATACTACACTGTATTTCCCATTTAACAATACAGCTGGCAAAACCAGCTGCCCATTTGTGCTGTTAGCGATTGCAGAACACACAGCAAAAAACAATCTGCCTGCTGACCTCCTGCTCAAGTTCAAACTATGTCATTCTGTCAATACCATCTACCTTGATTAGGCTGGGCTTATATACAACAGGTTATGATCCCAGAGGGATGAAAAGCTTTCCCAAATTAAAAGCAGAATTTAAAAAGGAAATACTCATACATTCCTATGTAGTTTCCATTTGATATCCTCAAGGCTGGCCCATGAACTCAAGCTCATGTTGATTGAAAGTGAATGTTTCTTTCTGGGCGTAGCCATCTTACAAATTTAATAGCAGGAGGGAAATAATAAAATGTGTTCTGTGCTTCAATTAGACCTTTTTATAACCTGGCACTTCAAAGGTGGCAATGCCAAAGAAAAATCTTTAATCCAGAAAAAGAGACATAAAGGATTCCTCGGGAGAAGACAGAGCTCCGAGAGCCTAGTGCTTTGATGTAGCACTCTCACCCAAACTCTCTGTGGTCTGGACTCATTGTGAGTCTTCTAGCATGCTTCGTGCTCTTCGGCTAGAATGTATACTGTATTCCACTTCGAAAATCTGAAGTAGTACAACCATGCTTTCAATTTTATCCTTAGCCAAAAAGAGCTGTGCACAGAACTAGACAACCGAATGCTGGCTAGGCATGAAATGTCTATTCATGCGCACAGATGACAGACTAAAGAACACATCACACAGAGAACCGCAGAAGAGAGACGTGTCCCTCGCTCCACGTATTTTGTATTTTCAGTAGTAGGCAACAGATTGTTTCCAAAGGACCCGAGCCTTACACAACTCCAGTCTAGGTAACCATGAACACACAAATGCCACCTGAGTCTTTTAAGTTCCAAGAAGATGAAAGAAATATGTATGGGCTTCCCCAAATGTATTTTTCAAGTGATGGGGATAGGCTCTACCATTAAAAGAATGTATAAGGTAGCTACGAGCTGAGGGAGGCCAAGATTTCACCTGTCCTGCTCCTCTCCATAAAAACACATAAATACCAAACCCCATCGGCCCCAGGGCCTCGTCTTTGCTCACAGCCAGCAGTTGCTCAACCTCAATCAATGACTCCATTACTGCTTCATGTGATCTGAGCTGCAAAGCGCCTCCCATCTTGAGTGGACTCCTATCAAAGTCAAGCGGGACCTCGGCTTCTGGCCGCCTTTCTAACACTCCATTGAAAAAGCGCTCTGCCTGTCTGCATCCTGAGTACTTAGTCACTCCTCAGCCCTGCCGAGTTGCTCCTGTCCTCACCAATGTAATTGAACCTCCTCTCAGAAATCTGATAAGGACGTCTCCCAACCAGCTGACACCATGCCAAATCTTGTGGCATAACCTCAGGACTCTCCTTCTCCATATGTCTCGGCTTTCCACCCAGGTATGAGACTTCTGGTGCAGTGGTTCTCAATCTTCCTACTGCTGCAGCCATTTAACACAGCTCCTCATGTTGTGGGGACCCCCGACCATAAAAGTATTTCATTGCTACTTCATAAGTGTAATTTTGCTGCTGTTATGAATCATAAAGTAAATATCTGATATGCAGGATATCCGATATGGGACCCCCCTGGGGTCGCGGCCCACGGGTTGAGAACTCCTGTTCTAGAGTCCCTTCACTCTTGCTATCATCTCCCTGTTACTCCATGGCCACGGACTCACTCTTCTGGCATTTCCTGGTTCTGAAGGTAGGAGTAGTTAATACCTATATTAGTTACTTTTCCGCTTCTGTGACAAATCTCGTGACAAATGCAAATTAAGGGGGCGTTAATTGGCTTGTAAGCTCATAATAGCAAGAAAGGTGTGGGACTTGGCAGGGGCAGGAAGATTTATATTTTCATGGACACACAGACAAGCAGAGAAAGAAAACAGGAAGCAATCAACCCTCAAAGTCCATCCACAGTGACGTATTTCCTCCAGCAAGACTCCACCTCCTAAGATCCCACAACCTCCCCAAACAGCACCACTCCGGGAATCTGAACCTGACGGTTTCTTATCAAACCATCCCATCACGCTACCTTTCCCTCCTCTAGTTTAAATCCTGGGCTTTGAAACATTTTTCCAATCTCTTAGTCTATCCCTACCCATCGTTTTTAGTGCCAAACTTGTACTTTCAATGTTCACTGACAGTCTTCATAAGAAATCTCCTAGTGTTTCAAAGTGAAGACAACTAGATCCCAAACAATAGCTGTGGCCTTTCTCGGCCACTGCTGCAGTGTCTCCCTTGACGTTTCTCCTAACTCTACCTTCACTTCCGGTCATCAGGTTCAAGCCCTGATACATTGTTACTGCTTCACCCTGTATGCGCTAACACACCAGCCTGTATGTGCTAACATACCAGCCTGTATCCGCTAACACACCAGCCTGTATGTGCTAACACACCAGCCTGTATCCGCTAACACACTAGCCTGTATGTGCTAACACACCAGCCTGTATCCGCTAACACACTAGCCTGTATGTGCTAACACACCAGCCTGTATCCGCTAACACACTACCCTGTATGCGCTAACACACCAGCCTGTATGTGCTAACACACCAGCCTGTATCCGCTAACACACCAGCCTGTATCCGCTAACACACCAGTCACGACTTTACTCCCATGATGCTTCTTGATGCTACACCCTCTCTACTGCCCAGTCTCATTCAGAACTTGCCCACATTTCAGCTGGTCTCTCTGAGAAGCCTCCTAACTGGCAGTCCTACTCACTTGCTATAACAGAGAAAAACCGAACCCTTCCAAAGATCAAAGTTTCCTTATTGAGTCACAGCACATTCCCGCATGAGACCTTTGGCTTTTCCAGTGCTGAAAGTTCAAAACTTTCAGTAAGTTCTTAAGGATCTTTTTTGACCTATGATCTCCGACCAGTGTCTTCAGTTTTATTATCAACTACCAACCATCCCCACAGTTTTTGACTCAATATTTTCCTTATGAATTCCATTAGCTTAAATACATTCCTTGATCTTCATTAAATTGTATTAACCTTCAAGGCCTACTTCCCCCAGGAACCTAAAATTCAAGTTTTTCAAGTTTCCACCCAGGACCTAGGAAGTTTTCACCTTCCTGTTTCCCTACCTCACATGCAGTAAGGCCACTGAGCTCCAGCCTGCTGGGTTCCTGATGACTCACCTTGCCCATACTGTCCTAAAAGTCCCTCAATCCCAGCTTCCCGGGTCCCGCTGCTTATGTTCTCCTGTGTTATCCAGCACACTCCTGGCTACCCTTCGTTCACCACCGAGGCCATTAGTTCCCCAGGCTAAGCCTCCTTACCCATTAGAGGTTTGCAGAATATACCCCTCCACCCTGAGCCTGTAACATCTGCACCACCTCAGACCTTGTAAGAAATCAAATTCTCTAGGTCCTATCCTACACTTCCTAAATCAGAAGCTCTGGGATGAGCTCTGAAATCCTTACTTTAACATCACTCCATTCTGATGCACTCAGTTAAGAAGCACAAATGGGAAAAAATCTTTCAAATGAGCTCCCTCAGTAGGACAACATATGTGTGAAGGAATGGTTCACCTCTATCCCTCAAAATTATCGGCGTATGTAATTCTTCTGAAACATTAAAAATACAAGTAATCTATATGTTACTATTTCAAATCTGACTTGTACATTTTGAAACGTTTATAGAAATACTTCCATGATGTTCAAAAAAAGATTTAAAAACAGGCTATTTGAGCATGCATAAATAGTTTCACAACTAGTCTCAAATATTTTTTTAAATGGTGGTGGAGATGATCCCAAAATTCACCATCAAGGGTCTGTCCAAGGAAACACAGACGGTAAGGGGTAGCATCTCAGATATTGGTTACATTATTGAAATTAATTCATTAAGATCTTGTAGGGGTGAGTGGTGACATTATATCATGACAGAAGAATATTATTAAATTATGTGTGCTGTGAAATTCATATTTGTTCTGTATAGTATGTGTGCCATGTGTGTATGATGTGTGTATAGTATGTGTGCCATGTGTGTATGATGTATGTATGGAGGTGCACATGCCCGTGGAGACCAGAGGTTGACATTGTGGTCTTCCTTATGCATCTCCATTCTTTTTTTTTTTTTTTTTTTTTTGAGACAGGGTCTCTTTGCTCACCCTGGAGCTCACAGATTGAGTACACTTGCTGGCCGAAGAGCTCCAGATTCCCCTTGCCACCTCGCCCATGCTAGGCTTAAAGATGTGTGCCCAGTGCCCAGCTTTCACATGGGTGCTGGAGATCTGGACTCAGGGCCTCATGCTTGGACTGCAAGCATCTCCTGAGCCATCTCCTCATCTCCATAAAACATTCTGAAGAAATTATTACGAAGGCATGCCACATTTCTTCCTAATCTGACCCTTGATCCCCAGTGAGAATGGTGTTCACTGTACCTGTGTGCGGTTGAATGCCACTCTTGCAAAGACAGCTTGTGACACGCTGGCCCTCTTCAGCTCATCTCGAACTTGCTGGTAGATATCAGGAGAGACTTCCACAGAGGAGTTGGTTGGCTCTGGCTTGACTGCTCTGGGGATGGGTGGATGGTTCAAGAACTGCTGGTTGATGGCTTGAGGGTGCTGGTGAGCCAGGAGCCGGCTCACGGCTATCTGTTGGTTTATCAGGTGGGCCATGGCTATCTGCTGCCTGACCAGCTGTGGACTGAGCTGGGGTGAGAGAAGCCCAGGGCTCATGATGGGCTGTAATGCGGGCACTTGGTTTCGGATTGGAGTACTGTGGTGGATTTGGCTATGAGGAGACTGTTCGTTGGTTTTCCCCAGGGATGCCAGCTGGTTCATATTTGGTAAATGCATTGGACGCTGGCCCAGAACACAATAGTCTGAAAGGTTTTCTCGCTCCACTCTTTCCACTGTTGAGAGATAAAAACAAAAACTCACCATTATTTTCATGTTATAATTTGTTGCTAATATATAATACACTAATGATAATATTTTTAATGGAAGTCCAAAAACCCCCAAAGAAAGAATAAGAATTCTCATTTAAAAGGTTTAACTTAACCATTATACTAATAGATTTTTTTCATGAAAGATATGAAAGTGAGGATCTTCACCACTTCGGCTTGATAAATTTGTAAAAAGTAAGCATTTCCTAGACGAGCCAAGACAAGAAAACACCAGCCAATCCAATTCTAAAGCCCCAGACATTTCTACATCCTGTGATCGCCCTCCATCAACCTTAGTAACAAAACACCCATTGCTCTAACCTTCTACAGTTCACGGCTAACAGCACAGTTCATAGCTATCAGGAAAATGGCGAGGGCAATGTCTCCTGCCAAGCTACTACCTTCTCAGTCTATGTTGGGAATGCACCAGGAACACAGCTCGCTGACAGAGTGCTTACTTACCATGTGACTGGTAAATAGGGTTTGAGAGCTGGTGTTACCACCATGATGGAAATGTCTGTGAGCATGCCTACCCCATACCCATTATCTCTTCATTTGCTATCTTCTTCTAGAAATACATATTTTAATAAACTCAAGATTAATTCCATCACCTTGACTGGTCATTAAATACGATTCTACCTAGTTATTGAAAATCACTAAAGATTTAAAGAATAAGCTCGAAGGAGTAAAGGTAGAGAGTGCTTCACAGATGCCCAAGTCAAGGGACAGGATCAGCCGTCAGGAAATGGGTGGGGATCACTGCCTTGCCTAAGCTCTGTGAGGCTGGAGAGATTGCTCTTTAGTTAAAAGCACTGGTGCTCTTCCAGCAGACCTGAGTTCAGTTCCCAGCACTACTGTACTTTATTGCCTAAAACAAGGTTTTGTTTGAAGAAAACACCCGAGACTGAAACAAATCGGTCATTGATGGTTTTAAGTGTTTGTAGGTGAAATGTGTTTGAAAGCAAATTCCCATACAGCCTTAGTAAGTAAACCTTACTTATGATTTCAAATATTAGGTATAATTATGCAAAAGTCTTTTAAAGCTGGGTGTAATGGAGCAGAAGATCACTGTAAGCTCAAGGCCACCCTGATCTACATGACAAGTTCTAAGACAGACTTCCACCTCCACCAAAAAAAACAAAAAACAAAAAACAAAAACAAAAACATGGTATTTGGCCATGTCTAAAAGCTTTGCGAATTTCCAGAGCTTCTTGGAGGAAGTAGGGTGACAGCCTATCTTAGGATCATATTTACATACATACAGCATTGTTTCTTCTTTTTCTAAAGAACCAAACTTGTTCAACTTTCCTATGAACTCCTAAATAAGTCAAAAGTTTACTTCAAACTTCTTTCATTTCTAACTTAATCTTTGAATATAATTTCATTTAGTTTACATGTTACCTTTCCTGTATAAAGTTCAAGGTAAACAAGTTGTTTTAATCTTCTCTAAAGGCATTCATTTTCCAATCATTGTATTATTTAAACTTTAAAGCACACAGCCTTAAATCCAAACCAAGCAAATGGCTCTGAGCCTTCAGATAAGGTAATCCAAGAGGGTTTCCACGGACAGGAATTACTATCGTGATTTCTTTATTGAAGGAAGATGTAAAGAGCATGAACTGCCTCCAGAGTAAAAACACACTTCACAGACACAAACACTGGGTCACAGGTAAGCATCTGACTCACTGGATTGTTTGTGCTGGTTTTTAATTCAGTCAAGGTCATGATGAATTCAATTTTTAAATTGTTTCCAAGTACTTAATAGACAAACTTTTATCCCCATTTTTCCTACTAAAAACACAGAGAATCACCCTCATAGAGCTAACTGTCCAAACTTTCAGTATTTTTCTTTTTCAAAGATTTGCTACACTTAATGAGTTTACTGTTCTGTGATAAAGCTACATGACAGATCTAGTTATAATTAAGCATGAAAATGTATGTAAATTAAATGTAAATATACGAGATCAATAAAACCTATAGGACTTTGTGTGATGAGTCAAAATAATCAATCCATATTGCTTTAAGTTTACACATACTAATGCCTATCTTTAAGAATCCCCAGATCTGCAGCCATGTGTGGTGGCACATGCCTTTAATCCCAGCACTCCTATGGCACAGGCAGGTGGATCTCTGAGTTCAAGGTCAGACTGGTCTACACAGTGAGTTCCAGGTCAGCCAGGGCTACACAGAGAAAAACAAAAAACAAAAAAAGAATCTCCAGGTCCATATAAACTCTTATTGACAGGAGCTGTGATTGGTTGCATCTTAGAAATGTGACAGTATCGTTTCCCTAGTAAACCTAAGGAAGGGTTGCATGCATCAGTGCTGGCCATGGCTAACAGGGGAGGAGCCACTGTGGAGGAGGAGCTAGGGGAAGAGAAAGTCTATCTAAGGCACAGCCAGGTGTTTTCCCAGACTTTTCTTCTGACTTTTCTGAAAACTACTGAGTGTTTCCTGATGTCTCCTAATTGCATGTGTTGGCAACTAGCTTCATTTTTTTAAATACGATAAAAAAACAAACAAGACATTTCTGGTAATTAAATCCTGCCCGTAGGGTTGCCATCTTTTCTTTTCAATTTTGCCAAATACTAAAGATATTCTTGTGTTTTTCAGTCTCTGACAGCTTTACCAATAAAATCCAGGCTTTTTACCTCTAAAGATCAAAAACGAGAAACTAACAGTGAAACTCTCATCAGGCTTGGTGACAAAGACTGAATGAACTAACGCCTCTCATCATCTACACGCATCCCCTGACAGACACACAGTTCAGGTCTGTGGGATCCTTCAGTATACATGGCACAGTGGAAGATGGTCAGAACCGGTCATGGGTACTGAATCAGAGTCTCTAAGGGTTCTCATGCATGTCAAGATTCTAATGATTTGTAAGAAGCCTAAGCTCATGGATGCCATGTCATCTCTGCTTTGATGTGTCTGTATGCGTATAAGATGATGATGCTATATCATCTGTGCTGGAATTTGATGTTGCCATCACCTGCAGTTGTACTCAATTTGATTGCTGAAGTCTGTTTTTCTATCATCCCTAATAGAAAGGCTATCATTTTATTGATTTTTAACTACATTTTAAATGTATGTGACCAAATGAATTTTTCCCAATAGTTTTACATTCATTGACCATTATATTTTGTTGAAGAAACACTGATTGAATCTGCTGTTTAAAAGCTATATTCAAGAAGAATATACTGAATAATATATTTTTTTATTGGCTGGGAGACTTCAATAAATAGAAGATTCCATGACCTAATTCTTTTCTTTTAAGACTTACTTATTTTTATTTTATGTATGAGTGTTTTGCCTGCATGTATCTCTGTGTACCACATGCATGCCTGGTGCCTGCAAAGGCAGAAAAGGGCTTTGAATGCCCTGAAACTGGAATTACAGACCATTGTTAGTTACCATGTGGGTGCTGGGAACAGAACCTGAGTCCTCTAGAAGAACAGCCAGTGTTCTTAACTTCTGAGCCATTTCTTATCTTCAGAAAACTTTTATCTCAAAATTCTAGGAGTAAAACTTAGAAGTCCAATATTATTAAGATTTTTGTTAAATTAATATTGTAAATTTCAGAAAATATTTGTATAATTGGGATTAACAGATCAATCTTCTTATTCTACATTTTTTTTAAATTAGGACATTCTAATCAATGTCTTCTGTCTCCCAAAAGAACCTCTTTCTTTTGTTTACATAACTCTATCATAGCATATCAATTTTGAAAATTAATCCTTTTATTTTAAATGACACATGCAGGAATATACTACTATTCAGTTTCTCCAAATGGGGCTTAAAAGTTCATATGCTGAGCTGGGCGTGGTGGTAGTGCACAGCCACAATCCAAGCTCTTGGAGGTGGGAACAGGGAGTGCAGAAGTTGAAGGTCATGATCAG